>NC_056729.1:703764164-703804164 GCF_019279795.1 Protopterus annectens | reverse complement strand
TGTATGCATATGTTCAGCTGGAAGGCACAAAACTAATTGCATGGGTTTCAAGCAGTCAGGTACATAGGTTGCTCATGTTGCACATGTATGTAATATCAGTGTCAATGCATACAACAGACATAAATGTGTACAGCTACTGGTTGTTGCATTGCCCTAACACTGATATGGGTACTAGAGTAGGCATGATTATTAGGTAGTAATCAGAGAAGTGTCCAACTGTGTTATGATCTGATGTCCATGCCTACCACTACCAGTTACATCAACACCTATATTCAGTGGATATTACAAGCGTACACACCCCTGTTGGAATGCCAGGTTTGTATGCTGTATGACAATCAGACCACAGAAAATCATTCCATAATGTTTCTCATCTTGAGTGTGACCCCTAACCTGTACAATTCTGTTGAGAAAAATCAAAGGTGTTTCTAGGAAGGTGAACAATTATTCCCAAGTGAAGATGTGCCATGATGTTAGAGTCCAAACCAAGATGAATGAATACTGTAACCATCTCAAGAGGTGCATACACAACATATCAGTTTAAGGATGTGCACACTCATTCAACTGGCTTATTGTACTGATGATTATTTCCATATCTTTTCACAGACCAGATTGTTATGTTTACAATTGAATAGTACAGACTATAAGTTGCAATAAAGGTGGGAACTGTTTTGAAATGAGTTACTGTGGTGTCATGTTTCAATTGCACAAATACCAGGCATTGTAACAGGGGTGTGTAGCCTTTATATCCACTGTAGCTATACAGACTCAGCAGTACCTGACCTGTATAACCAGCCTCCACCAAGGTAGAGTAATCCCCTTTGGTGGATAGCAGCAATACACAAACTACATAATAGGTTGCTATATTGGCTGTACAGTGACACATAGGTGCAGGCAACAACTTGGAAGCAAGTCCACCTCTATCAGAGCAAGCATGTAAGTTCACAGGTGACTTCCTGTAAGCCTGACTATTACTACAAATCAGACATATCCACACCACCAAGGACAATTGCAACAGTGTCTCCATATATGATATCAGTCTCAGAGAAAACAACACAATTCACCCTGTACTGGTGGTAAAGCACACATCATACACACATGCCATGGATATAGGCAACCTGCATCAGACAGGTTAGGTGGGTACATTGCCACCCTGTCCACCCCAGTTATATAGGGGGATATGCACATGAACCACACTCCTCCCCTCAGCTATGGTGAGCATGTACATACTGCCTAATGATGGCAACAACAACAAATCTTCATGGGGCATAACATCACCATCTGCCTCTTACATGAACCCATGCATGTGCTCACAGCTCCATCACACATCACTGTCAAACACAAACCTGCCACAATCCACACACCATCCACATAGAAGATGGTCACTGTCAACCCTCTACACAGAAATGAATGGAGAATAGAGGATTATGCAATCAAGTGTTCAACATTGGGGGGAATAAGATAGCTCAGGGACAGGAGTGTAATGCAAGCTGCTATAGCTATGATAGATTGGAGGGTTATGTTGTAGTTTGGATTATTTGCAAGTAATATCCTCTGTTGATGTGTAATTTGACAACCATATGAGGTCCTGTGACTTTTTTATGTTTATGTCTTCCAGGTAACATGCAGAGGGCTCACCTACCAGCATTCTTTGTTGGGGAAACTGACATCATCCCCCAATATGTGATCGATCATTATGACCTGTTATTTGGACAGAGAGCAGAAGATGTGCGGGAGAGGACTGCCCTGTGAAACACTCTGGTCCATAGGGTAAATGATGCTGTCCTGCACAGCAGAACTTATGAGCAGGTGCAGCATCGGGCCACTGACCTCATCCACCATGCCTGTCAATGGGCTGCTGCTGTAATGAGGGACCGGTTAGCCACAGGTGGGGGCCCAGCCATCCAGCCTCCACTGACACCTACCGAGGAGCTCCTCACCAACCTTGGGGCATCCGCCCAATGCACAAGCTATGAAGCTGAGGAAAGCATTGTGGAGGTGGGTTGCATGCATGCACTGGATAAGGAGTGTGCAGGTAAGGGTCCAGTAGGGATTAGCACACTAATGTATCGGACATACATGTATCTGTATTGCATCCACATCCATGTGTCAGGTCCAGTTGCAGTTGTGGATGGGGTTTTTTAATGCACAGAGGTGCACATCTATGGTGAAGACAGAACATTCTGTATTATTGGGGTTAGTACTGTACATGTGCAGACATGCTGCACCGATCCTGTACCTAGGCCACATGTGAGTCAGCTGCCAATACCTCCCTCTCACAACTACCTAGGACCCTCTGGTCTACATATGTGACAGCAGCCTGAAGCAGGTAGGTATGACATTGTTCTGTTGTTGCCTGTCAATACCCCAGGCATGTGAAGGGCATGCAATTTACCATGCAGACAACTATCAGTAATAGCTAAATTGCTTTATGTAATGGCTATATTGCTTTATGTGCATGTTCACTTGTGGTGGGGGTTAACTGCATTGCATCACAGTGGCCACCACTGGGCCCTATCTGACATGAATTCAAAATTCCTGTAGCATACCTCACAACATGTCAGTGCCAAGATGTCTGGACAGAGGCCAGCAAAATGGGCTGGACAAACAGCCTAATGTAGGGACATGTATGACACATTAGTAGTATACAGTGTATATAAATTGTGTACACACCCCTGTTAAGAGGCAAGGTGTTCATGTCACATACAAATTAGGACCACAATATGTCAGTCCACACCTCTTTTAGCCTTTAATGTGACCCATAACATGAACAGTTCACTTGTAAAACCAAACATCTGGACTCATGTATTGCACCTACAAGGCTGACCACCTGTGAGGGTGTCAGACGTTGTATTAGCATGATGTTTCAGTCAGGTATGATACCTCATGCTACCATATGTGTCAGTATACTCACTGTGGCATATTTGGCTACAATATCACATACATGGGCATTGTTAAGGAAAACACAGACCACTTCTGACCACATATAGGTTGCAAACATCTGGATATTCCAAACACATCTGTACAGAGGACTGTACAATGATTTAACCTGCTGCATGTGAGGCACATGCTGTTACCACACTATATAAAGTTATGGCAGCGGGAAGGGGTCACCAGCCATGTATGGAACACACATCAAAATGGTATAAGCCACGCAAGATATGATCCTCACACACACAGACACAAACAGTTGCCAGCATTGGAATTAGAACTCCTGCCTATTCAGGTATTTCTACTATAGTGCTATGCAGTTATAAGACACGGCACAGAGCTTATACATTTCTACTTACGCCAAAGGTACTTCTAAGGTGGATGACATCAATAGGACTACTAGATTGGAGAGAGGGGAAGTGTAAAGAGTAGTACACAGGTCAAAAATGGTGTAACCCACACACTACATGATTCTCATACAAATACACACACATCCAAACAGTTGCCAGCAGGGATATTAGAACTCCTGTCTATCTAGTTATTTCTATTATAGTGCTATACAGTTATCAGACATGCCACAGCACTTATACATTTCTGTCTAGTCCAAAGGTACTATTAAGGTGGATGACATCAACAGGACTACTAAATTGGAGTGAGGGGAAGTGTAAAGGTTAGTACACAGTCACAAATGATGCAACCCACGCACTACATGATTCTCATGCAAACATCCAAACAGTTGCCAGGGTTATCAGGATAATATATGGGCAAAGGGTATGTGACATTGTCTGACATCAGAAGGCATGTTTCAGTAGGCCAATGGGATGTTTAGTGAGTGTGAATGGCATCAAAATCATTATACCCCCCACACACACAGACACAGGTTGCCAGTACTGACATGCATGGGTGCATTGCTTCACAGGTGTGTAGTGGTTGACTGTGTCAGAAGGCTGTACAAGGCTAGGTAAATGGTATACCTCAGCATCAGACCACATGAAAATGGTCTGCAGTGTGGCTCAGGGATGTAGTGTCTGGATTGGCTCACACAGGTGGGTATTGTATTCACCATCCAGTCATCTGTGTTACTATTGTGGATGGCCAGTGCTGCTCAATGCTTGCCATGTATGTATTCTATAGTCCATGACATGGACAGTGTCTAGGATGTGCACACATACCACATGCATTCTCTGTGACATGTGGATGTGTACCTGAGCTGTCTGGGGCATGTTGTTCCTGGCCTCATGTGGTGGGAGCTGCCAATGGACACCAGGTTGACCCTGTACCTACACTGACAGCATGATACAGGTATTCCTTGGTGTCAGTGGTATCTGTCCATACAGGGCATGTGTATAAGGCATGGTATGCCCTTTGTGGGTTACATTTGCTGGCACTACAGTTGTTGCAGGTGTTCCAGTGGGGAACATAGTGAAGGAGCACTGTATGCAATTATGTGCCTATTATAGTAATGTGACAGGGTGCCATGGCTTCTGTAATCCACTGCAATCACACCATGGTTACTATCGGTGGGCAATATGCAGGGAACTACCAACATAGTGGTTGTTGCCTAGCTGAGTGTGTTTGTGTATGAGACATGGGTAGAGATTGTTCTCTGGGTAATATAAGGGTTGCCTAAATTGTTCGCCAGGCCATGATGTCACATATAGAGGTATGGATTGTCAACCACAGCTCGTCTCCTGTTTGGCATCTGTTATCCTTGTAAGGTGGACATTGTGACATACAATAGGCCCACCCTATAAGAAATTTGCAAAACCCACTCCACAATGAGTCCCATTGTTACACACTGACAGCCACCTGCACACAAGATACAAATGACAAACACATACACACACACACACACACACACACACACACACACACACACACACACACACACACACGCACACACCAAGTCTCACAGTTGTCATGTCTGGGATTGGAATTCCTACCTAAGTAGTATATCACACTACAGAATTATGCAGTTATAGCACACACCACAGAGATTACTGGGCTACTTTTTCTCCAAAGGTGTATTGCAAATTGAATGACATAAGCAGGCTTGCCAAAGAAGGGCAATGGAGGTTGTAGTGACTGTGAAATGCCTCAAAAGCATTGCTCCCTACACAGACAAACAAACACACTTTCCATGTCTGGGAATAGAACTCCTACCTAACTAGTATATAACACTACAGCATTACACAGTTATAGGACGTGCCACAATGATTATTGGGCTACTCTTTCCACAAAGGTGTATTTCAAGTGAATGACATCAGCAGGCTTGCTAAAGAAGGCCAATAGAGGTTATAGTGACTGTGAATGGCCTCAAAAGCATTGCTCCCCACACAGACAAACAAACATCCCACACTTATCATGTCTGGGAATAGAATTTCTACCTACCTAGTATATAACACTACAGCATTATGCAGTTATAGGATGTGCCATGGATATTACTGGGCTACTCCTTTCCCAAAGGTGTATTTCAAAGTGAATGACATCAGCAGCCTTGTCAAGGTTGGGCAATGGAAACTGTAGTTCATAGGTTCATGGGGTCATACGTTGATACTAGGCTTTTGGCCCTAGGGCCTATGCATGCCTAGACATGAGAATTCTCTGGCTATGACTTCCCACAATATTTACTTCCATGCACCCCTGTCTGGCAGGGCAGCTGGCATGATCCCCGGGGTAAATGTCCTATCTCCCATCCAATTGTCCAGGTTCCTTTTGAAGAGGGCCAAAGAGGCACCCTACTTGACATGTATGGGCTGTCTATTCTAGAGTCTGGGGAGTCTCTGGGTCAGGAACACATCCCTCCTGCATGTATTGTTCATTGTGATGACAGGATTTGCATCCCTGGAGCATGTGGCTGTGAGGGTTTGGAATTCTCTAAGTGTAGCATGTCCAACAGCTGTGGGTTTGACATGGCATGGTATGTTAAGCAGAGACTGCCTCTGAGAACACAATATGTGACAGGGTATAACTGGATGATTTTCAGACGGTCAGCACAGGGCATCTGGTTCAGGCCTGTAGTCATTTCGTGAGGTATGTCTGCAGCCTCTCTACTCATTGCAGATGTCTTGTGAGGTACATATGTAATGGGCCATTGTAGTCTGTACTGGGTCTACTGAGCAATGCCTACAGTGGGACAATGGCCTCTTTTTCCTGAATGTAAAGTCCTTACTGGGAGGTGTCCAACACAGGTGGGTTTCCTGACTGTTGTGGCAATGTGGTTATCAAAGGTAAGACCACTGTCCACCTGTGTCCCTAAGTCTGTTATCACACTTTAGGTGTTTAGTGTACTGCCACCTATGTGGTACTTCACAGGTACATGTCCCTTCCCAATGGGGATAACTATTTATTTCTTGGCATTGATGTTGAGGTCATGGCTCATGTGACAACAAAGCATTACAAAGGAATGAAAAGGGAAACACCAGCAATGCCTGTATCATGTAGTGGTGTTGTCCTATGTAATATCAAGACTCCCTCAGACTGACATGTGTCATTAATTCATGCAAACATTTGTACATTAGCCAAATACATCACTCCGTGCATTTTATTTTCATTAACACAACAGTTCCTGTCCAATCATTATGTGAGAACAGTACTTTTGCAAGGTGCTGTGTGCGATATCAGCATCATGAAAAAGGTAAATGGGATAACCATAGAGGGACTGGCAGTGTTGTGTGTACAATGGGGTCGTCTGCATCATGTGTACCTGGAACCTTTAGGAGTCATGTGCATACCAGGATCGTGTGCCTGAGAGACAGGGGTGAGGACAACTGGTGTATGTTGTAATGCATATTAAAAGGGTTACATGTGTCCAATGGACACGTGTGTGAAATGGACAGCTATGTATGGGGCAAATGTTGTTCCAGGAACTGATTGGCCTTTTGTTTCCGTAGGGTGAGAATGAGATATGGGGGAAGGAAAGTAGGTATGCTCGTGGAGGATAGGTTGGGTAGGATGACATATATAGAGGTGTTCGGCAATCACAAGCCCATGAGCCCCCAGATGGAAACAGCAGGACGGAGGTCCCCAGCCATGGGCAGTTGCCACTGCACCAAAACAGCCGTAAAGGTGGCAGTGCTGGGGGCTGTCTAGGAGGGGCAGGCTCACCCTGTAAATGTAACACTCTGCCCTCGAGCTAGCGTATCTGGCCTCAAAACCCCTTATTGAGCCCCCTATGCACCATGTCCAGGACTATACAACAGTGGACATGTTCCTGTCTGGACCTGCTCCCAGGGTGGACAGGCCCCATCCTCAGTGGCGGCTCCACTAGAAGGTTTTGCAGAGCCAACAGAGGTGGAGATCCAAGGCTGGGCCCCAGATGTGCTGGTGCCTGGTGCCATGGCCAGCTGAAGTGGGACAGAAGGTTCTGCCAGGACATCAAAACCCATACAGCCTATGGTGTTGCAGTTTAAATGCAGATATGGCTTAGTATTAGTCAACAGCATTCAGGATTACTTATAACAGCATGCATAGATATGACCATCAACCCCACACAACAGATGGTATACATTTGCAGAGGGAGCACATCACATGCATATATATTGCATGACATCTGTACAAAGTGTAGAAGACTTGTGACTGCAGCTATGAACAGTGGGCCATTATTGGCATGTCACTGAGAACCCCAGACATTGTCTGTCATACCACTGTTTCATGTGACATATGTCCAATCAGGGATGTGATGGCAGTAACCCATCACTATCACCATGTACTGACTGTAATCCTCACACTATGCTCCTGTAGTTCACAGATGTGTGTTCTGTGAGTAACACAGGAAACATGGTTCCACACACTGACCTGTCCACAGATGGCCCTACAGATGGGGGTCTCACACAAACAGAGCACTGTCTTGTCAGTGTTAAAACATGCAGAATAACCATTACCACACACAACTTGTTAAACAGGCTGTAGTCTCAATGAAGCATAGCTACACTTACATGCTGTAGTCATGTCTGGCATATCACTCTTCTGTCTTTAGGCTATTTCCCACTGTGTATGTTGTTTGAGGAACATCCAGATATCATCTGTGATGCCGTTTATCAAACACCAGATCCAGGTACCAATCACAGCGACTGTCATGGGCAAACACCAACGTGATGTTCCTATATATTGTACTGTGTTTCTATGTGATTAGCTATGGGAACAACATCACAGCTGTTCCACATGCAATCAGCTAGTGGAGGACTGCAACAGGTGCAGAGGCCATCACCTGATCATGACCATCACGTACAAAACACAAGCTGCTGCTGAGCAGATGTACAACACAACATTCACTGGACAGTGTGTGGAAGAGACAGATAGAAGCAAGGTACATCAGAGAAGGGCTTGGAGAATAAAACCTAAGCATTGTCTGTCACACACCTGCCAGTACAAGGGTTCAAACCCTTGACTGATTAGTCATTACTATTACAAGTGCATGCACTTACTCCATGTGCCACAAAGCTGACATGTCGGTGTTCTGTATGAACATATATGTGTGCTGGTGAGTGACATCTGCAACAGAGATATAGTAGACATACATTAGGTGTAGCACACATGGCTGTCCACATGAACGGATGCCATTGTCAACACAACCACACTCTCTAATGGACTCACATTGACACACTTTGCCAGGCCCACAAATACACTTCCTAACTACTCAGTTTGTCACACTGCAGTAATGCTCAGGTACTACATGCACCACAGGGGATATCCGGAGGTTCTATGGGCTAGGGCATGTGAATGTGTTTGACATCAGTCGGTATGCCAATGAGAGTTATACTGGTGTAACTGTGGTTGGGAGCATCATACCCCAAACGCAGACACAAGGTGCCAGTACTGACATGCATGTGTGCATTTTTACATGCTTGTGTAGTGGTTGGCTGTGCAAGATGGCTGTACAAGGCACGGTGAGAGGTAATCCTTGGCATAATGCCACCCAACAATAGTATGCAGTGTGGTACAGGGGTATAGTGTCTGCAATGTCCCACACAGATGGGTATTGTATGAACTGTCCTGACATCCTGGTTACCATTATGTATGGTCATTGCTTTGCAATGCATGCCATGTCTGTGTTTGATAGTCCTTGACATGGACATTGCCTGGGATGTGCACATCCCACAATAATGTACAGTGACATGTACAAGCATACCTGGTATGGATGGCACATGTTGTGTACACAGACTGCTATCCCCAGATATGCCAATACTGGCCTGGTATGGCAAGACCTGTTTATAGACAGCAGGTTGACCCGGCACCTGTATTGATAGCATGATACAGGTATTCCCTGGTGTCAGTGGCATTGGTCCATACAGGGCACATGTGTAAGGCATTGTATGGTCTCTGTGGATCATATTTGATGGCAACATATATGTTGCAGGCATCCAGTGGAGATCAAAGTGAAGGCATATTGTCCACAACTATGTGCTTATTGTACTGCTGTACAGGGTGCCATGCCCTCTGCAGCCCACTGCAATCACACCATGCCTACTATCTGTCATCAATGTGCAGGGTACTAGCAACATAGCAGGATATTCTAGGCAAGTGTGTTTGTGTAAGACACATGGGTTCAAAACGTATTCCGGGTAATAGTAGGGTTGCATACTTTGTTCACCAGGCCATTTACCAGATGTAGGGGTATGGCTTGCCAAAACAGTCCCTTGGCTGACTGATATCTGTACTCCTCATGAGGTGGACATTGTGACATATAATACGGACACCATATAGGAAAACTACAAAATCCACTTCCCAACATATTCAGTGGTTAGACACTCACAGCCACTTCCACACAGGCTCTGACTGTCAAACACACACACACACCTGCCCCGTCTTGGAATAGAACCTCCACCTAACTAGTGTATCATGGTACAGCATTAAGCTGTTATAGCATGCACTACAGAGATTATTTAGTCACAGTAGTCCCAGAGGTGTATTACTAGGTGAGTGTCAACAGCAGGATTGACAAAGGTGGATAGGTGAATTGTAAAGAGTGTGCATACTCTAAAAAGCATTGTTTCTTTCTCAGGCAGACAGAGACACACACACATTCAGCCTCTTGTGAAATAGAATCCCTATCTAACTAGTTTATCACACTACAGCAATATGCAATTACAGCACGTTCTACAAAGAACACTAGGTTACAGTAGCACCAGAGGTGTAATTCTAGGTGGGTGACATTAGCAGGATTGCCAAAGGTGGATATGTGACTTGAAAAGAGTGTGCATACTCTAAAAAGCGTTATTCCTTTTTCATGCAGAGACACACACAGTCAGCCTCTTTTTGAATAGAACCCTTACCTGATTAGTTTATCACGCTACAGCAATACGCAGTTACAGCATGTACTATGGAGAATACTGTGTTACAGCAGTACCAGAGGTGTAATTCTAGGTGGGTGACATCAGCAGGATTGCCAAAGGTGGATATGTGAATTGTAAAAAGTGTGCATAATCTAAAAAGCATTGTTCCTTTCTCAGGCAGACAGAGACACACACACAGTCAGCCTCTCTTGGAATAGAAACCCTACGTACCTAGTTTATCACACTACATCAATATGCAGTTACAGCACATGCTACAGAGAAGATTGGGTTACAGCAGTACCAGAGGTGTAAGTCTAGGTGGGTGACATCAGCAGGATTGCCAAATGTGGATATGTGAATTGTAAAGAGTGTGCATGCTCATTGTTCTCTTCTCAGGCAGACAGAGACACATACACACACACACACACACACACACAGTCAGCCTCTCTTGGAATAGAACTCCTACTTAACTAGTTTATCACACTACAGCAATATGCAGTTACAGCATGCGCTACGGAGAATATTGGATTACAGCAGTACCAGAGGTGTAATTCTAGGTGGGTGACATCAGCAGGATTGCCAAAGGTGGATATGTGAATTGTAAAGAGTGTGCATACTCTAAAAAGCATTGTTCCTTTCTTAAGCAGACAGAGACACATACAGTCAGCTTCTCTTGGAATAGAACCACTACCTAACTAGTTTACCACATTACAGCAATACGCAGTTACAGGACGCGCTATGGAGAATATTGGGTTACAGCAGTACCAGAGGTGTAATTCTAGGTGGGTGACATCATCAGGATTGCCAAAGGTGGGTATGTGGATTGTAAAGAATGAATACTCTAAAAAGCATTGTTCCTTTCTCAGGAAGACAGAGACACACAATTGACCTTTCTTGGAATAGAATCCCTACCAAACTAGTTTAACACACTACAGTATTACACAGTTTCAGCACGTGCCATGGAGATTACTGGGTTACAGCAGTCCCAGAGATCTATTTGTAGGTGAGTGACATCAGCAGGATTGCCAGAAAGGGCATTTCAAGTGTACTGCGAGTTGTACATGTCTGTTACCTGCATGTACCTGCTGCTTACTATCATGAAAACACATTTACACCTGCATACAACTGCTTAAATGTGTCTTATGCAGTGCTAATTGACAGTATCAACAAGGCTTGCAGGTCTTGAACCCTGGATCATGCACACTGAGGTCACTGGAAGTACCACTAAGCCATCTGGGTTGTATACATGTTACATGGAGTCTATAATGCACATCTTACTACAGGTATTCCACAATACTGAAAAAAAATGGGACAGTCACTTTGTGAACATATGTACAGTACCCTTGAATGTACTGTACTCTGTGAAACAACAAAGACAAGTCTACATCTGTACAACTGTCATAACTACATATATAAATATATATATATATATATATATATATATATATATATATATATATATATATATATATACACACACACACCTATGGGATGTGTACACACATATATATATATATATATATATATATATATATATATATATATGTATATACACAGGCACAGCTATAGCCATATATATATATGAACAAACAAGATACATCATCTGCAGGTAGGCCTGAGAGGTATAGGTTTAGCACAACAGGAACCTGAACTGGAGTATGGCCATCTGTGGAATAGACAACTACTATCACAATGCAGGGTTACAGTGGGCATGCTCATACACTTAGTAGCACAGGGCCATTTGGGATGCACTATGACTACAACTACACAAGGTTATACTGGGCATGCTCATACACTTAGTAACAAAGGGCTTGTTGGATGCACTGACTCAGGTTACACAAGGTGGCAGTCGGTACGCTCATACACGTAGTAGCACAGGGCTGTTTGGGATGCACTCTGATTCTAACCACAGAAGGCCATAGTGTGCAAGCTCATACACTTACATGTACTGAACACATTGTAATGGACTCCTATTGTAAACACACAGGTTTACAGCTATGCACGTCTTACCTGTCAGTATATATGCACATCATACTGGTTTACTACCTGATACCTGTATGTGGCCCATAAATGATTTATCTGTGTCTGTGCTTTGTGATACACATGCATACATGTACATGATGTACTGACATATATATATATATAAGTATACACATTCATGCATGTGTGGACATGACAGACAATAGGTTACCTGTGTCACACAGGTGGATGCTACCTACAGAATGTGTCACACATCTTGCTGCCCTGAAAGGCATGCAGTGATAGCATGTTGTGGACAGTGGCATTAAACGTGGAACAGTGGCATGTGCAAGCATAATGTGTGATCCACATTGTGTAATGGTACTGAGATGCAGGTGTCAGGATGACCTCTCCCAGCTGTGTTAGTAGTTGTCATTATTAGCAGGACTGCAACCCTAAGTATATCTCATATTGGTCATGTACACAGTCTCTGCTGCTATCCGTCACGTTACATGAGGCATTTGCTACCAAGCACATTACTGCCACTCGCAGTGATTTCATGGTACAAGTGGCAACTGCTAGACCAAAACAATGAGCCAATGTCCTGCTGTTATTATGAGGTTATCCAGTGTCTGTCATTCTGGGCTGTCATGACTGAACAACATGCCTTCAACACAGAGCACATTCATCCATGTTTTACGTGTGTGGATAATACCTAGGTCACATTTACCCATATAGCCACATTCCAAGACAAATGTCCTGCACACAGAAGTTACACCCTGACACCTACAAGACAATTGCATTGGATGATTATGCTAACCAGTGCTAGATGTGTGGCTTTAGTAATCCATTTGCTCAATGTAGAACCTACAATGGGGAATACTGACATCTGTGCAGTGAGGAACACCTGGCTGAAGGCTCTGTAGTGCACAATTGCACTACCACCATATACCTCAGATCCAGACATGTAGGCCATAACAGTGGTATTGGCCATTCCAGATGGTGGTGTACACATATTCATAAAGGTTACTCACATGTAAAGACCACTACTCTGAAATAATGCATCACAGATAAGTCAGGTACAGGCGACAGTGGCAAATGCTGCATTCTAGGTTGTATCCTCATATACATCTGCCACCATGTTTCCAGGCTACCAACACCCATCCATATGTGGTATGACATATATGGTAGACCACCAGAGGACCCTCGATTGGTGGACTGTACCTAGGCCTACATCATCTGTACAAAGTACCCATGTACAGACACAGCTGCATAATGTGATATGAAATGCAATAATACCACTGTTTGTAACCAGCTCAGTTGTACACATACCAGGGTCCCTCAGATGTCAGCAGTAACACGGTCGACTGTTGCTGTACACCAGTAAACAACACCCTTATGGTTGGATATGACCTAACTGTACTTGCCCTGGATATGTACATCCCACACAAATACAACATAAATGACATTACGATAGCTTTCGTTATCCTTTCTACATACAGGTGGCTACAGTCATTACACACATGCACATGGCAGATAGCATGCTAACAGTACATAAGGTTTGATATCTATGTTAACAGAGGTAATATTCCCTCTCTACTGGTCACCCATGGCAGCTATCATATCATACAACACCCCATGTGGCATGTATGTTTGTAGACATGTCCACCTAATGCAATGCCTACAAACATACCTAAATAACAGGATCATAGAACCTACACAAGGCCTGTATTGACAGACTCAGGGAAATCCAGCTCTGCTTCGTATGTTCCTCAGTGGTCACAGGTGATATGTTCATGACATGTACAGCCATGTGTGGCCACAGCTCCTACATATACCCCATGTCAACAATTGCACGCCATGCATGTTGTGTGTTGTCTGGGCATTAGCTTTAGTACCACAATAGCCAGTACATGCTGGGGTGAGATGTCTACAAGCCACAGACCTCGCACATGCTTGAATGAGTGTACCACCTAGCTCTAAGAGAACAAATTGCTGGCACTCTTCCAGTAAACATGAGGTGTGTGTGGCAAATATGATGTGCTCACTGTTGACCATTACAGTGCCCTGGCTTCACCATGTAACAGTTTGTAGGATCATGACATGGAATAATGCTGTGTGTGCCTTGCTGATATGTGCTGTTGTCAAGTATGTATGGTGAAGGTGGTGGTGTCCTACCAGTATATGAATACAACATCCATTATGATGTAATGCTCAGCTATGTTTTACACATGGAGTGGGGAAGGTGTGGAATGTATCCTCTTGACCTGCTAGTGCACTTACTGATGTAGACCACATATGTGTACATGTATTGAAGTTTGTGTAGATTCCATGTGTGTGCAGTGTCTGATGTCTGAAGGTGACTGTTGTCTTAGTACATCATGCTGTTGCAATACAGCCTCAACATTGCCAACTGTATATGGTGATATGCTTTAGGTACAGTAAGCCATACATGAGGTATGGACAGAAGTTTGGACATGACTACTAAGTGGTGAGGCTTCTTTGCAGATGAGTGATTATTGAGGACAGCTCACTGGTGTGTTACAACCAGTCCTACAGTCACCTGTGTAACTGCTAAGGTCAGGTATTATTAATTGAAGTGGAAGACAGACAATGTAGCATGCTGAAAGGGTGACAAAGAAGACAAACCTCATGACACCTGTAATAGTAATACCTTCGCTGTGCATATATCATGCATATATCAGCACAGTTGGCAAAGGAAAGTGTTAGTAAACTTTGTACCAGATGTGATAGTGCTGTATGTCTGTAATACCTATCATGAGATAGGCAGGTGTTTGATTCACAGTACTGACAAGTGTGTGTGTGTGTGTGTGTGTGTGTGTGTGTGTGTGTGTGTGTGTGTGTGTGTGTGTGTGTGTGTGTGTGTGTGTGTGTGTCCATATATGTCATGGATGGTTGGGAATATATCCCACATGTTATCACTCTCCTGAAAACTGTTGTTGACACCAGACCAGAGTGAAGTGTAGAAAAAAGGCATAGGCAGGTGGTTGACCCTCACACATGTAAAGTGTCTGTATGTGTGTGACATAGGTGTACATCTTTGTGAATGCCACAGTGTGTGTGTGTGTGTGTGTGTGTGTGTGTGTGTGTGTGTGTGTGTGTGTGTGTGTGTGTGTGTGTGTGTGTGTGTGTGTGTGTGTGTGTGTGTGTGTGTGTGTGTATGGCTATCTGGTCCCTGGAGTGAGGCTGTATTTTACCATAGTGAAATGTTAATGCCCCCTCCCCTCATCCACTCAATGCAATCTAGCATCCCTGTTGATATCATCAATCGTACATGGGCATTCTAACCGCCTGTTAACATGTATACCCTGGGGTGTGATCTGTTGTTACATAGCCTACTGATGGACCCCCCTCCCCCACATACACTCACTGCATTGTAGTATCCTTGTCAATGTCCTCGATCTTAGGCCATTCCAACTACCTGTACATGTGTAATCTCTGTGGCGCATCTTGTAATTGCATAGTATTATAAAAATGATATGCACATAGGCAGGGGTTCTCATCCGAACACTGGCAATTTTGTGTTTGTGTGTGTGTCAGAGTGTGTGTGTTACTGTGTCTGTGAATGTGTGGGTGTGTCTGTGTTTGCATGCTGCCATGGCAGTGGGAATTACTGCTTCAAAATAAGAAGTCACTATTTCCACTGGCCTTTATCCTTGTCATCCAATATGCCACTCTTTTACCTCCTCCGCACTCCAAGTAACTATACCTGTGATGTCACCCACTATGGATGTCATGGCTTTGAACACAGTAGCTTACTACACAGCTATCATGCTCTTGGATCATTAGAACAGTAAACATAATTGAAACATGGGAGAATATAACTGTGATGTGGACGCTACAAAGTGCATGCATGTATTGTCATACTGACCTGTGGGTAGTCAACATGTACATATGGGGCACTAATTGCAGACACTGACATCCCTCGGCACATGCAACTACACCTGAAAGAGGAAGGCAGAACGTCAAGATCAACATGCTGTTAGTGTTGTTACACATGATACATACTGTTCAATGTACAAAGTGCATTCTAAAACTGTAATACATGGTACATCTGCTGCCTGTCAAAACTACTCAACAATATTAATCTACAATTGTCTATCTAGTATGTTCGTCCTGTGCATCAGACCATATGAGCATGTCCCTGCACCGATGGTGTGGATGACAGAGATGCGGCACAGGCATCCTCATATGCACAGGGTGATAATGTTTGCCAGAGGCCTAGGCAGCACCATTGGATGACATCATGTGTGTGTGTTAGGGCCTGTGATATCATTGGACGTGTGTGGATGTTATGTGTGTGTTGAGGTCCCCTACATTTGTTTTCAGTGTCTGTGTGTGCATGCACACAGGTCTGGCATGTGGCTGGCCTACACAGGGGTATTATTGACAGCTGCAGACTGTATAAGTCAGGTTTCACAGTTCACGGTGTCCGGCCACGGCCACGTGACCTGCGTCTGCCAGGGGTTGCATGTGCACTACCAGGCAGAGGTCCAGATTGGGTACTGTCTGATGACACATGAACACTGGAATTGTGTCCCTCTTGGGACCATCCAGAACCAAGTGCACATGGCCTGCTGTGTCCTGATGTGGACTGCACAGCACCAGCTGCACTGCTGCTGCTGCTACCGCCACTATCGGAGCAGGCATGTGCAGTAGCATGTTCACGTAGACCTTCAACAGGTGATGTAGCTGACCTACGTCCACGTGCCCGACGCCTCACTCCCTCCAGATGTTCCAGCACAGACATTCCATGCTCAAGAATGGACATGCCACGGTCAAGGACTCCCACCATGTCACCCGATTGTCTATCCATAACATCTGCAAGATGATGGTGAGCATTTGCAAGTGCCTGGATGTTGTCAGTTAATGAATGGACATCACCTCTATGAAGCCTCAGACCTTCTCTGTTGTGCCATTTAGCAAGTGCCTGTGCCTCTATTACAGCCTGAAACATGTGTCTGGTGACTCCAGCCAATGTGCTTTGTCCTGCTGGGGCATGTTGGCCAGTGGTCCTCCTATGAGCAGCACTGGTCACATGCATGTGTGGGACATCACCAGTCAGTTGACAGGGATCATGGTGTGCAGGCACACCTTCCATAGTATGCACACTTCCCTGTTCCATGCTACCACCCACAAACTCTCCTTCCTCTATAGCCGGTGGGGATGTGGTATGTGTAGGCAAGGGAACTGTTTGCGAGGATGAGGGGGAGGCAGGTGGAATGGCAACCAATGGCACAGATTAAGCCCCTGAAAACCCTGCCTGTGCCTCAATCATACTATCATCATCACTGCTAGAGTCTGTGGGGACACTAACATCAGGTGGATCGCAGGAGGGCAACGCACCTACATCAACACTTGTGAGGGGAAGACAAGACATGTGCATTACAAGTTATACCAGACACACACAGACAGAGACACAGACATGCACACACAGACAGAGACACAGGCACACACAAAGACAGAGACACAGACACACACACAGACAGAGACACAGAGACAGAGACACAGACACACACACAGGCAGAGACACAGAGACACACACACAGACAGAGACAGAGAGACACAGACAGATACACAGACAGAGACACAGACACACACACAGACGGAGACAAAGACACACACAGAGACACAGACACACACAGATAGACAGAGACACACACACAGACAGAGACAGAGACACACGCACAAACACAGACACACACAGAAACAGAGACACAGACACAGAGACACAGACCCACACACAGACAGAGATACAGACACAGACAGAGACACAGACACACACTGACAGAGACACAGACACAGACACATAGACAGAGACAGAGACACAGACACACACACACAAATAGATGCACACACACAGAGACACACAGACACACACACAAACACAAGGACACAAGGACACACACACACAGACACACACAGACACACACACAGACACACACAGACACACACAGACAGACAGACACACACACACACACACACACACACACACACACACACACACACACACACACACACACACACGCTACATGCAGGTGATATGGCACATGCCATTCAGCTTAGCCAATTATAGTTTCAGCTTAGGCAATTATAGTGGTAGTTATCAGACATCCCTGAGTTTCACACAATGGCATGCATGTGTTATAGCAGATGGCATGCACCTTACACAATTATAGTGGTGATTAGCATACATGCCTATATTGCACCATTTGTGTTAGTAGCCTATGTTCCATACCTGCAACACAATGCATGCACTTTGCACAATTGCACCTCACTGCCATGGTGTTTGCAACATACACCACATGTTAACAGACCATCGCTGACCTTTGTACATCTGCCACTGATGATTTGTGTTGGCCACCGCCCCTATGTGTGAGGACATGAGCAGTAGGGTATGTCAACTGCATACTATGTTTGCCTGAGCCCTAGCTTGCATATCTCCTTCAAAGCAGTGCATGTCTGTTCGACAATATTCCACCTACCACTGATCTGAGTCTAGACATTGTGCATGTGGCTGTACACACGTTTGACATGGCTGTCCCTACTTTGCAATGGTGCCACAGACCAGAACAGGTTTACAGTACACCGGCCTGCTGTGTGACGTATGTCCTTGCCAATCACATGTAGTATGACATGTCATCTGCTGACGTGTTGAATGACATGCATACATGTGTAACACAATGGTGTCCATTCCAATCTACAGTATAGTAATGGTGTCCCAGTGCAGGGACTTGTTATACTAACATGGGCCTTCAGCTGATGCAATGCTGTTTGTCCACCCTACAAATATGGAGGGACATATTGCACATTGAACTGATGTGCATAGCCATTGCAGGGCATCATGTGGCTTCACAAGTGCTATACAGTGTGAGCTACTGACAGTTCATAGCAATGACTATGTTCACATACCATACATATCTAATGTGGAATCTGACCCACATCACTAAGGTGTATGCACACTAAACCCTAATGTGGAATGTGTGACACAGGTCACAGAAGGGTATACGGATGATACCCCTGTACATCTGCAACCATATTACTGATGCCAGGCAACTATGCCCACACATGGCTAACTTAGCAGTACTCTATGTCCCACATGCCATCTGTGTACCTCATACACATGAGGAGCAGGCATGACAGTGATGTCTGACACCAGCAAGGTGACTGTACTTTATCTGTGGCCTGATGTGGTTGTATGTGTATGTTGTGCAACACATGTATGTATTTGGATACTGTATAGGTGAATGCTTTCATGTCGTGACACACTCAGGATGTTCAAAACATGTTATGTGGTGGTTTCATGTTATGCCTAAACAAGCTGTGCACAGGCCTGTATGATGTTTAGTGTTTCACATCTGCAATATCACCATTACACAAAGGCCATAGTTGTATTGTGTCAAGCCAATGTACAACAGGGTGTACACACATGCACATCGCTTCTCTTGTGTTTTTTGCTTCCATCCTCCATGGCCATATGTACACATATTCTGTCCAATGGTTGTGATGGCCATCCTATTTCACATGTCAGTGTTATCCCATATGACATACACCCATAAATGTTATATGCTCCATTGAGGACAGGGTTATGCAGGCAAAGGGTGGTATGTAGGATGTGAGACAGGTTTTGCAAGATAGTTGAGCAGTGTTGCAGTCAGCCCACTATATGTCATGGACATGTCAGATAGCACATGACATTGTGTGATGTTCATAGCAAGGGTATATTCCATAAGGGTGTATCCTGTGGGCCGGTCATACTCCAGCTCCAACACATTTAGAGTGTGTGTGCACATATACCCTCTGTACAGTACTGTTTGTATTCCAAACATGTGTAATGCTGATATGTAGTACCTGTCCCTACAATGGAACACACCTCCACCATTGTATTCACTATTGTCCACACATATGGCAATGACAGTTTGGAAGGGTTAGTGTAGGTGTTTCATATAGTCTCCAATTGTTTCACATGGGTAAACACTGTGATGCATTGCAGGTCTGACCAGTGTCCATTAACAAGACCACCATACATTATGTGTACGTGTGTTATGGCAGATAGCATGCAATTAATATGTTCCGTGTATTACCAAGCCTGGTAAATAATAACAATCACACCTGACACAGGCTGCTGTTGCTGCAAAATGCCAGAGGTACCTAAACAGGAGTGTCACAGCAGTAAGATAATTATCCACAACTGTGTGATAGCTAGAGGGTGCAATGTCCATGTTAGCACATAAGCCAGTACAATACACTGTACTATGGAGTATGCACATCTGTGCATACATAGAGTAGCAGACCATACATAGAGTAGCAGACTGTAGTATGTGGCATGTGTGCATATTTGCTTTACATATGATGTTACATCACATATTGTACAGTAACACATGTAACTATATGAAATATAGTTGTGTTATATGTGCAGTAGTGACTTACCAGGCAACTCCAGGCTCGATGGTTGAGAGATACCCACCTCCACAATACCAGCTAAAGCTTGTGGATGGAGGTCTGCAGGTGTCCCCAGGTTGGCCAGTAGCTCCTCTGTACATGTGGGTGGGGGTTGGGTGAGTGACCCCCCCCCCACCTGTTGCACCTTGTTCCCTGGCAATTGCATTAGAACGCTGTTTCGCCCATCTTATGAGGTCAGTGCAGTGGTGGTGCACCTGCTGATAGGTGCGATTGTGACCGCCAACATCATTTACACTGCTGCAGAGTTCCTCCCAGAGGGCATCCTACTGCTGTGCATCCTGTGGCACATGGCTGAAGAGTGTGGTGTGGTTGTCGAGGAGGTATGGGATGAGGACCTCATCCTCCAAGCGGCTGTACGCCGGCAGTTGGCTATGTGGCATTCCTGAAAGACATAATGAAAGAGACAGGGCACAGTAACTTACAGAGAAATACAGCAGTACAGCTGAAGATACATGTGTATCACATTTGTTAAGATTACAAATACGTCTTTGCAAATCTACATGACACTAACACCACTGACATGAATAAGTCACACACGTTTGACACTTACTGGTGATGTGATGTTATCGCCATATATATGTGTGTGTCATTTGATGACATTGCTTATACACCATGTGGATGTTGTCTTGATGTGGGCATGTCTGTTTGCCTGTACTGGTGTCTTTACCTATCAGCACATGCCTGGATGTGTTCACATTAATGCAATTGACCTTAATGCTGTGTATATGTCACATATATAGCCATATGTAGCTGTTAGGGACATGATCTGTGACCCTGCACACGTGCAAGCATGTATGTGTTTGCCATATACATTTACATGGCACTGTACAGCTGTGTAGCATCCTGCCATGTATTGCCTGTGTTTCACATGTGTAACACATGGGACAATAGCTAGCCTGATGGTATTTGCAGGGTTGGATATCAACTATAGCATGTATGGTCATAGTGATCTAATAGGCTGTATGCCCTGGGCCATTTATGAACCTAGGCAGACAAGTTACCTAGCTGTAGGCAACAGATAGGTATGTTTCAGTGGCCAGTTCAAGCAGTGCCACAGAACTGATCCACAGGGTTACTGATATATTTGGCATGCGGTCTTCACACCATGTCACAGAGAGGGGCGATGTGCATCTTCATTGGACAGGGATGCATAGTATGGCAAGAGTATGTTAAGTGTATGGGACAGAGATCTGTCAGGCATGTTGTGATCCTTGTACTAGAAAGGTGGATGTCCATGATGTATGTGTTTATTTGGGATCAGGATGTGTTAAGTGTAGCATGTCCAACACCTCTGGTTTGGACATGGCTGTATTCAGGTAGGCTGCATGCTACATAGTGCGGCTAGGGATTGGGAAGGGCAGTGTAGGCCATCTACACATAGGCAATAACCCTTAAAGGAAATATGTGATTTATTATGGGTCACATGGGTGTTGAGTATGGCTGAGCAATTATCTCTATATTCCTGGATGGCACCCTGTCATGATTAGGGGTGCCACATACATCTACCTGTCTGGTGTGGTGATGTAACTATCAAAGGAAAAAGTACTGTCCAGCTGCGTCCCATACACACAGTTGCCATTATGTTGACCGCTGCCTAGGTGGTAGTTCATGGGTACAGGGTCTGTATCATAGGGGATGACAATGCAATACGTAGTTGTCAGATTGTGGCCATACATCACACACCACACATCTGACACACTAAGACCATTCTGTATGTTGTACACACCCCACATTGAGTCGACTATTGCTCCTAGTTCATAGCCATTTGCAAACATCAATAGGCTGATGCCTTCTGTGTTAGTCTGTGTGGTATAGATAACAAAGAGGGGGATTATCAGGAATGAACCCTGTATTACTGTGGCTGTTACTGGTTTGATGTGCATGTATTAGTCAGACACCTTCTGTAGTGTTGGTTCTGCCAGCAGTCCAGTTGCCAACCACTCCTGTGACAAAGGAATATATACCTAGTTTACTGAGTGTAGCTGGAACACAGTATGGGTGATGGTGTCCTACGACCTGGCAAGGTCATGATATGCTGTGTAAATCAACCCTACTGTCATCTACATTTGTACTGAGTACATCAATTACGTTGACCACGGTTCATGGCCGTACAGACCAGACTCAGCAGGGTAGTTGTGCATTATGTCCCATTATCAATGGTGTCTCCCCCTTTTTGGGGTGTGATAACTGTTGCTGTTCACCATTCATTGTGTACACAGCCTCACATGGAGCTATGACTGAACAGATGTGTATGTGGATAGCTGAATGTTTTCACATTTGTGTAGGATACACCCTGGGATTTTGGCAGGTCCCATGAAAGCTGTATGTATGGCTTTAGAGAGTGCAGCTTGTACCTGCATAGTCATTATTACAGGGGCCATGTAGTGTACATGGATATATTACTAAGTGTACCTGCTGGGGGGAGGGAGGTGGGAGTCGGTTTAGGTTCTTGAAGACCCTATCTGGATGAACGGGTGCTATTTCTGTAGGTGCAGTACTTCCCATGCCATAGTGCTGTGCAGCACAGCAGGTCTTGTCATTGCCATTACGATTAATGACAGCTATCGAATGCTCTGGGCCTGGCCTCATAATATGTGGCTGATTAGTTTCACAGTAACTTTGTGTGGTTTTATATGGTGTATCTGCATCTTACTGAGGCTGACCAGGGATCACCTACACTCATGTGTGTTAACTCTTGCAATGGTTACTGCCTTCTGTGGTACAGTTTAAAGCACAGTACCACCTGCTTGCCTTCTTGTTTGTGATGGGTTGCATCCTGGTTATGTTTCCATTGCACAATAAATGCATATATGTGACTGCTTAAGGTTCATTTGTATAGGATTCAGCATTTGCACATGCATTGTCCAACTGCATGGGTGCCATGACAGTAACCACTCTGCTCTTAGGAAACACAACATTGGCATTGGAGACTAACTCTGTGTAGCATACTGTTAGCCCTGTTTGCGTGACCACTGTGATCCAGGACAGTGGCGTCGATGGAATCCAACATGCATTGAGCGCAGGTGTTGGTACATGAGGAGTCTTCCCAGTTCATAATGGAATAGTTGAAAGTAGCCCTTATTATGGTTCTGTCTCAGATCTAATATTCCCCATTGCAGCACATTATGAAAGTTGGGAAATCCACGGCCTGGTGGGTGATCTGTCTCAAGGTGCAATTTGAATTCTACTTTGGTACAAAGGTAGTTGCTCAACATAATGCATCTGACGTTATGCAAGTACAACTAGCGTGGGGGTGTACATATCCTTCAGGAATATGGACACACCTGCAGCCCGTGTGTTCCAATAAAGGATAAGGGGCAAGAGGTGAGGTATGTGTTATAACATGGTCATGCAGGTGTGCTCTCTGGAACATTGAAACATGTCTCAGCCACTGCACAGATATGTTCTCCATGTTAGGGATTGACATGTGTGTCCGTATAGTGTTTCTGACATGTAGCACTGTGTTGCGAGACCCGCAGTTTATTGCTTGGCTGTCCCTGTAACAGCAGTGGACCTTCACTTGAACCATGATGATGAAGGCACTATAGGGGAAGCATGAGCCCTTGGCAGTATCCAGATTCCCAGGGGTGACAGGTGCAGGCCCTGTCTGGCAAAGCATCATCGTCTGTCAACCATGTTATCCCAGGACAACATTTACTGGATACCCTTTGTCTTGCACCACTACACTAGACAATTGTGGAATACTATCCCTCTGTCCCTGTACTGCAGTATCATTCTGGCCAATGGCAGAATGCTACCCAGGCCTTGGGACATACCTGCGTGGGCTACAAGACCTGACAGTTCCTACATGTGTTTCCATGCAGTCCAGGCTACTGCATCACAGCTCCTGCACAACAACATGGAATATACCAGAGCTGTGTGTACAGTTCAAAAGGTTGTCTGAGTGTATGGGTATGTGGCCAATCATGGCAGACAAGCAGCTGACAGTATGTATGCCCTCAAATAGGTTGTTGTGTAACATAGTGCTAGAGTTTGCATTCACAAATGAGTACTGTTGGGCATGTGTCCGGTCACGTGTTCTGAGGTGTGGCACAATTATGCAAACTATGTCATACAGTTTGTGTATTTCGGTGTCTGTCTCTTCCTGCTTGTTTGGCCAGATACTTATAATCATATGTGAATGTCTGTGATTTCTGGTAGTGTGTGTGGGTGTCCTTATTGTGCTCTGGTAAGGGCATGTGTTGGTTGTGTTAATGAGCTGCATGTGTTGCCCTACACCTCATGACTGTCCAGTCCAGTCATGGCTGTAGACTGGGCTGCCTTGCAGCTTACCCTTTAGCTGCATCCCAAACAATGTGTGGGGTGTGGTGTTAGGTGGGTTTGGCAGTATACATAGCACAGAGATTACATTCTCCCAGGATGGCCACATACACAAAGCTGACATTAGTAAACACTGGTAGCTGATTAGTGGACATGCCTGTATAAGCATTCAGTACTACAAGTACCAAGTACTGTATTTAGTTTACGTATTGCGTATGAAGATGTTTTAGACAGTGATGCTCATATTGTAAATATTTTTGTTATAGACGTGACAACACTGGCTATTACAGAAAGATTATAGCTACCTTTAGCAGCAATCGTCCTCTGAGGATCACATCACATCCTGTTAGTTGATTACAAATGATGCAAGTGTCTACAGGTCTGTTTCCTCCTCTGGGTATATATTCACATATCCACCAGAACCATGAGCTCTGTTGGGCACAGACACCCACTCTCCAAACAGAGGCATGTATCAATAGACTCTGATGCCACTATCAATATGATCAGGATATAATAAGATAGTGTGAGCCATCACCTATGCAGCGACTATTACACATGGGCAGCTGTCTCCTACATCTTACACTCCTACTGCAGATGTTACACTGTAGTTGAAGATGATATGCAACCTGTTTCATTACCAGTGCTGTGCACTACCTTACATACAGTATGTGCAAGTGGCTGTTAGGTTGGCAATGAGAAGTTGGGCTACACAAATCTGGTAGTTCACCGAGTGTGTCTGTACTCTCAAAATCCACTCTATGCAAGTGTGCACATAGCCATTTGGCCCAGCCCTGTGACAAGGGTCACAACACATTTGCATAACATGTACACATGCACAGTTGTTATTGCTTGCAAACAATACTAGAGAGGACCAGCCCTGTAACAAGGGTCACTACACATTTGCATAACATGCACACATGCACAGCTGTTATTGCTTGCAAACGATACTAGAGAGGTCCAGCCATGTAACATGGGTCACTACACATTTGCATAACATGTACACATGCACAGCTGTTATCGCTTGCAAACGATACTAAAGAGGTCCAGCCCTGTAACAAGGGTCACTACAAATTTGCATAACATGTACACATGCACAGCTGTTATTGCTTGCAAACGATACTAGAGAGGGCCAGCTCTGTAACAAGGGTCACTACACATTTGCATAACATGTACACATGCACAGCTGTCATTGCTTGCAAACGATACTACAGAGGTGGATATTACATGTGTTATGTGCATGGACAGTTGCCTGGCTCTTCCAAATATCTTTGCTATCAAGTTTCTAAACTATCAGATGAATACAAATGATATGTTTCCTGTTATTGAGTATTGTAATTGCCAGGAGACATAACTGCTGTTTGCATAACATAACGGAACTGCTATGTAGAATAGAATACAGATCTGCCTAAAATACTGTACATTACACAGTTGTTGGCCCAATATCCCACACTGCACACCATATTTGCACGGTAAGCCCACCTTTAACATGTTCATCTTACTTATACACCCATACATATGTCGATTGTTACAATATATCGACATATAATATCCCCTGTTATAGCACATACTTATTAGACCAATCCTGACACTGACAGTGGCTGGAAGCGAATTGATGGGTTCCAAGCCCATATCATCCCTTGTGTTGTATGCAGAGTTTGCCGTGTGACCTACAGCAGTACACACATAGAATACTACAAGCATTACTACTGCTCAACAATAAATCGCTACAAGATAGCTATTTTCACTATATGCATTGATTACAATGTAATTCTTACAGTACAAGTACTACATACACAGACATATTACATGTTATACATACCTTCTTAGTAATCGGAGGTGTTATTGACTAGCATTATACTCATTTTTGTTTTGTCGTTCAGTGTTTTGTACTGCTCTACGGCTAGATACAGATGGTTTGAATGCGTGACAGGGCAACCTTTTATAGTTACAGATCAGTAACGTGTGCTATCCCGATAACCAATTGGTGTTCCTAAGTAGCTGATTACATGCACATCAGCTGCGCTGCTACTGCCTTAGCCAATACCATGGCTACAGTGTAGTATAATTGAGTACTCCACTTGGGCATTGTCCCTTTGCCTTACTTGTGAGGAAGACAGCGTGGAAGTGTTGTTTGGAATCTATTGCAAAAGCTGTATGGAGACGAACAGCAATATATTGTGAGTAATGCCTAGAGGATTCAGTCTAAATGTGAGTATTGCTGTTATATTTCTGAACATTGCTACTTGTGCAGGGTTTGTCTGTACCTAATACTTCTGCATATGTTTCAGTCTGGCCAGTTGTTTGACCAGCTCAAGGCTGCATAGCTATGCATATAATGTTAGGGGATTTACAATGTGCTTACCAGACATATTTAGTTTGGTGTTATTGTGTATCATACTGTGCTGATAATCAGTACTCGGTAACACTTCCTGGTGTACAAACCTTTCAACCCTCTGAAACGGGATTAGTTCATACAAACCCTGTGACATCAGCAGCTGTGCAATTGTATAACGGTAACTATTTCACATAGGGCCATGGTAGTGTGTCTGTGTCCAGGTATGTTAAGGTTTCAGCAGATGTTGTACAGTAGTTGAATAATTGATTATGGTATGACAGTATGTATTGATGTGATTAGTTTGTTTGTGGGGTAGATGTTGGTGGGTGTACATGGCAGATGCAGGTGTGTAGGAACCCCTTTTATACAATGTCTATATGTGTGTGGGTGTTCTTTCCCTATGTGAACACCTATCCCTTAGTGGACTAATAGTATGGTAATTGCAGGCTGATTCATTAAGGCACTATTAAATGCATCCTGTATAGCATGCAGGTACTGTTAGTCCTTGAATCCTTTTGGCAATACATCAGAATGTAATAAAGTTTTGCAAAATGAAAGCTGTCTGTGTATTTCTGTCATGGATATTTGCAGTCATTGCAGTTGTGTTGGTGACTGTATCCATAGAACATATTTGTAATAGTGTATTTGCATATACTCTTCATATGTTATGTTCATATTGTTTGAGGGGGGGGTGTAATGTGTGATTGCTATGGTCCAAGTTATACTCAGATATGACTACGGCGGATGCTGTCTACAGACATGTCTGTATGTATATATATATATATATATATATATATATATATATATATATATATATAGATAGATGTGTATATGTATATAGATATATATATTATTGCATACATTTCTCCATACCTCCATAGATGTGTCGATGTTTTTAACCTATCTATATATCTACATATGTATGTAGACCTGTATATATTGACATGTCTCCATGTATCTCTCTCTCTCTCTCTCTATATATATATATATATATATATATATATATAGATATATATCTATATCTCTATATATGAGCATACACCTTTAATTGGGTACAAGGCGGGTTGTCCTATTTCAGCACATTCTTCCCTTTTGTGTTTTAACCTGTCTGCATACACAACTGGGATAGGTACATCCCAGATAGCTTTGTGTTAGGTTACTCTGAGGATGGAGTACATGGTTGCAGGTTCTACTCCTGGAAGGTGTTACTATTTTACCTCTCGGAGTAGGCACTGGTAGGGTAAGTGTGAATAACGCACATTTACGTGGTTGTAAGCAGGTTTGCCCGTGGTTTGCGCAACGGTTAGCAAAGGTTAAACCTATGAGGCGCTTCTCCTTTTACCGGGTTTCAACGCCACTTACTATCATGCAAACCCATAGAAACCCACTTACAACTGCTTAGGAGTGCTTTAATCCACCTGCATCCAACAGCCCTTATTCTGGCCCTCAAAATAACCTAACAGCCCTTGAACCCGGGACCATGAACACCACAGTCACTGCCATTACCACTAAGGCATCTGAGATATGTACAAATGTTATGGTGTTTAGAATATACATTGTACCACAGTCATTCCTCACTACTGAAAACAAATGTGACAGTCAGTTGGTGTACATATGTCTGATACATGTTAATGTTCATATGTTTGTGAAATTAAGTGTTGCAATGTGACATGACAGGGTGTATTATGAATGTGAAAGGTTCTTGCTTTGTGTCCTTTTTATATTGTCCCCATACTCCATGTATACCCCTCCAGTTCACTTATTGAACATCCGACCCAGGCCCTCCTTGATGCATGATTGCATTACCCATCATTCCTCCTCCACCCCAATCTTCACATACACAACAACCACCCCATATATGGTGAATTAGGTTAATATTAATTGTTATAATACCAGAGCTGCATATGTTTTGTGTACACTACAATTCCTTTGGAGTACTTCTGTGTCACAAAGTGTATTCATAGATGTTTATATACATGGCTATTGATGTAACTGTATAATATATATATATATATATATATATATATATATATATATATATATATAGCTATGTGCAGACATCACTGACATGTATATATATATATATATATATATATATATATATATATATATATATATATATATATATATATATATTTCGTATTAGTGTGTAACAGTAATACATATGTGGAATGGAATGTGTTGGCTCATGAACTACAGTACATTACAATGTACTGTACATATGTACACAAAGTGACTGTCCCATTTGTGATCATTACAGTGGAATTCATATGGTGTAAGGTGTAGTCTCAGGACCATGAAACATGTATACACCTCGGATGGCTTAGTGGTAAGTCCCATGACTATAGTGTACATGGTCCAGGATTCAACACCTGCGATGCCTTAGAAATGTTTTTTTTTACTCCAGAATAAGGCTCATTCTAAAGACATGCTTCTGGAGCATTTCTCCCCGGGCCTCCGCTGAAAACAGGATCTGTGGAACCTAGTTGGACTTTCCTGGTTAACAAATGTTAAATAAATAAAAAAATAAAAATAAAAAAATTTAAGCAGTTGTAAGCATGTTTAAATGTGTTTGTGTGACATTATAGCAGTGGTTAAACACAGTTAAACAAACTTTGTAACGTATAACCTGTGTGCGCAAACACCGCCACATCCGCTAACTACTCAGGATATATACTTGTCAGTGAAGTAACATCTCACTATGTGCTGACATAACATTTCATTCTCTGTTGACTGTACTCTCCAGCACACATGGGTTTATATGGGTGTCTCGAATGTTTATTATACAGACGATTATTACCTATATATGCAAGCTGTGATTAAGATTTACGTTTGAACATGATAAACATCCCTGCCTTTATCGGGATTGGAACCTGAAATGCACAGATACTATGCAGATGCTGTAACCATTACACTGTTTACATTAACGTTGCTTCCACCTATTTCCTATTTAGATGATATGTGTAAGCTAGACTACGCAAAGGGTGGATGCCCCCATACTCACTGAGCTTCACGTTCTCTTGAAATAACAACATATAACAAATGTACTGTGAGACAATACATTATATTCCTTACTACATTGGGCATAGCTCTTCACTGACACACTTCAAGGAAAACCTTGTTGTGTGAATGGGTAACAGAATATACACCCCTGGGATCAAGTGTCCCAAAACAATACAGCCAGGGGGTGGGGGAGCTTGTCCAATTTGATAGCTGTGAGACCCATTGGGAGAATTGAATGATGTTGAATTGTCACATTAACATGCCCTCTTTAGATCACTAAGTGCCCCATCACCCTCCACAACCCCAGTCTTCAACAGCTTCCAGCAACTTTGCCTGGAATTGCTTAATTGGCTATGCTTGACAGAGGCTCAGTTATTTCATCAATGGTGCAGCGGCAGCCAATACACTGTAGCTATGCTTCTAATTGCCTTTGGGCAGATAGGTAGTAGGCTATCTGTGAACCTCTAAAGTGCAGGCCATCACAGCCATAATATGTGAATAAACAGACCTTCAGATCACAATATACAGTGAGAAAATCACTATGTCATCAGGTAACAGTTAAGTACAGCAAGAACATACAGAACACTGATACTTAGTCACTCCAAAAGCCTATCTTGGAAGCTAGAAGACTTGTATAAGTTTAAGGCTGTCTTTTGCTTACCAGTAGGTTACCTACAGGAGAGATGAACAACAAGCACAGATGGGGAACATGCATGCAATGATACCGTACAGGCCTATGTGTCAGTCTTAGGTTTTAGAATACTGGCCAAGGCTATTGGCACCCCCATGGTGCCTTATTTAAGAAAGTTTCGAAGGTAAATACCATCTCCGTGAATAGCACAATAGCAGATTCAATGAGGGTTATGCTACTCAACACTAGGGGTTGTGATCACAACATGCTTGCACTCACAGCACTCTTCAGGATGGACAACATCAACATCTGTGCAGCAACTGAGATCTGTCTTAGGCTCCTGAGAGCACACCAGCACTACCAGACTACCACCCATACCGCACATTTCAGCCACAGAACATGGACTGACAGACATGGAGGGGCTGTATCCATATTCATCAGGGATACCTACACCTCCAGGTTAGCAGGGCAACATGATACCTCAGAGAGCATCCATGTGCAGCTAACAGCCACAACTGCAATGTAAACTGTGGCCTGCTACGGATCACCCTCCATGACCCAGGACAACCACTCCACCTACCTGGTGACAATGGAGAACATGACTGACCTAATGCACACCGTGGCATTGGTCAAGGTCAACTAGCATACCATTAATGGGAAAACTTACTCCAGTTCTAACGTCCAGGCCCAGCGCTTCCTGGAATTTATCACCTCATATCAGGTGGTGCCTTCCCTAACGTGGGGTGGAAACTCATAGAAGTGGTCATCACCAACATGGACAACAGGTGCACCACAGCAGAGGTTAACTGGTGACTGGCTTGATCAGACCATGAACTTTTCACTGTTTCCACACCCAAGCATCTCCCCCACCCATGTATTCCATAGTGTATATCTTTCCTACAGCTAAATTTACACTACTAGTGACAGGGATGGGGGGTTTCACAGCCCCCACACTAAGGGGAAACACTGCTCAAAATACAGACAGATTTACAAATGCAGTGTATAAGCACCTACATGGATGTATGGATCGTGCCATCACTGGTAAACCAAGACACACTCCTACTAGACAAGGACAGCAATCTGGTGGACCTCTGCACTAAACAGGCTATACTACAGAAGTAGGACAGTGTTCCAGACAAACAGCAAATCCCACGAAGGGCAGACATCCGTGACCACTATTAGTATGATACATAGGTTCCTCATGACATCATCCAAGGCTAACATCGGCAGGAGAATATGCAAGGATTCAAAAGTTAACCACAAAGCCTTTGTTATTTATGTCAAGGATCTATGTCGTGACACACAGATTTGCACTGTGCCGGTGAAATATAGCACAAAATATGCTGACCCTACTGATTTCGCCAACATCCTTGCAGATGCATTCAGTGCATACTTCACCCCCTAAAGAGCCCACTACACTACCCAAAAGGTACAGTGTCCCACACATCAGAGACACACAGGTGGAAATGGCCCTCTCTATCAGCAGAGCACAGCATCAGTGGAGGCAGATGTTGTCCCAGACTGCATCTTGCAAACTGTACAGGACAACCTGCACCCACCTAATTAAGCTTTCCTACCTCAGTTTCTCCACAGGCTACATGCCCATACAATGGCACGTGGCAACGGTTATTCCACTCCATCAAGGTGGAATCACAACTGACCATGGTAACTACCACCCCATAAGCCTGACTAACCTGGTCTGCAATGGTGTGGCTCGCATCCTCATGGCACTCATTAACAAAGACATTGGTAACCTCCGAATATGTGACCCAACCCAGGTCAGCTTGGATGAGTGCTGTTCATGCCTACTGAACCTGTCTGACGTCTTACATACCATCACCAAGACATTAGATGACAGGGGAGGTGGTTCACACATACTACATGGACCTCGCCAAGGCTTTTGACACCATGCCCCACTCAGGTATTATTGATAAACACACCAGTCTGTGCATACACCCATTCATCACAGATTAGGTTGCCAACGGGCTTACACACAGAACCTACATGGTACGACTAGTGGTCTCCAGGTCCAACTCTTGACCAGTCATGACTGGTGTCCCACAGGACTCAGTCCTGTGAGCCCTACTGTTTGGCATATACATCTCAGAGGTACAGGCAAACACAGGTGGACTACGGCAGACCATGTCTGGCAATGACTGTGAACTGGGAGCCATGATTGATAGTCCAGCTAACACAAACATCCCTCAAGGGGCCTCACAGAGAACGTCACAGGGTGTCAATGCCACAGCCTCCAGCAATGTGCCACTAACTGCATGGTCATTCCATTGTGGAATTGGCACCCACATATTAACACATAAGTGGCAGCCACTGTAATACGGATGAGGTATTGGGGTATCTGGGCACCAAGGTAGATAGTGATCTCCCCTTTGACAATCATATCACCACAGTAGTTAGGACATGCTTGTATGTAGGCCATCTGATTACTAAAGGATTCCCATCTAGACATACTGGGATTATAGTGCCCCTTTACTCATCACTCATCAGTCCCATCATAGGGTATAATAACCCATGTGGGATGTACCTCAGAAGACACTTCCAACAGCTGGGGGTCCACGAATGTACCTCACCAAGGGGAATACTGGCCTCCAACATATGGACTATGCAGCCAGACTGCATAAACTCCTGCTTTACTCAGTGGCATCTCGTTTACCCACAGATGATCTCCGCTGGCCAACACAGCCGTGTCGAACTCAGGCTTGATTGATATGTTCCTCCTATGGGAATCCATGTCACAGTGAGCAACATACTGCAGTGAGCTGAACCTTGCCACAATAATAACTGGAAAATGCTGGAGGAGCAGCTTCCTGTCACAGACACTCCCCATACTTTGGAACAACATCCCTAACTACATTATACAGAGCCACTCACTAACACTCTGCAAGAGAAATCTTGAATAGTGGATGGGAAACAGTAGATGCACCCCAGGGATCCGCCATTGGCTCTGCTCCATAGAGGGATAGTTAATGAATCCATGGGGTGGCAAAAGCTGACACATTTTGGCTTGGCTTATGAATGGTCCCTGGCAGTTGGCTAAGTACCTACCTATTAATCTGTGCATACAGTATCTGCATATGCTGATAGCTTAATTTACTGTTCAGGTGCTGACTTACCTTGTGCTGATGCCAGTTGTGCGTGCAATAGTTGAGGGCTGCCTATGTTGGATACACACAGTAGACTGCCTATACATGACAATTTACAGGTAGTCTTGTGTTTGTGCCATCCATTTTTACTGTGTGTGCAGGTGGAGAAAGGTGTCAGTCCCTAGGTGCCAACACTATCAGTGTGTGTGCTATATGTTCCCTCTTTGCCAAGGCATGGGCATACTGGGCACGCCTCCGTCTGCCTACTGGGGCTGGTTCAGGTTGCTCGTGGTCTGAGTACCTCTGTGCCTGTGGGGCCCTTAGCAATGGTGGTGGGCTGTGAGGGCCTTCACCATTCTGTCCCTGCTGCAGCTGTTTCTGCAGGACCATATTGTGTAGCATGGCACACACTATGAAGATGTGGGCACATGTGCTTGGAGAGTACTGCAAGGCTCCACCAGATATGTCCAAGCAACGGAACCGTGATTTCAGCATCCCAAACACACACTCTGTGATGATTCTTGTTTGTGTGTGTGCCTCATTATGGCATTCTTGCATGGGTGTGTGTGCATTTCTGATGGGAGTCATCATCCATGGTTCCAGTGCATAGCCAGCATCCCCCACCAGGTGGTCATTTGGGATGTCCCCCCTGGCAAATAGCTGATGCAGCTGTGAGGCATGCCAGATGTGGGAGTGATGACATCTTCCGGGGCTGCCAGCACACAAATCCATGATAATGACCTGGGCACTGCACACGACCTGACAGTTGATGGAGGGGTATCCCTTGCAGTTTATGTAGCACCTACCCTGCTCACCGGGTGGTGACTTGATGTGTATGTGCATGCAGTCTATTTCACCCAGTACCTCCAGGTATTCTGCCACATGGTGGACGAGACGCATATTGCTGGCCAACTCCTCCTGCATTCGGGGGAAGTATATGTGCACATTGGCATGTGGTAACACAGCATCCAGGAACTGGTGAGGTACCCTGGATGCTGATGCCTGTGAAATCCCCATGATATCCCCAGTTGGTCTTTGAAAGGTACCTGTAGCTAGTATTCTCAGGCTTACACATACCTTCGTATCCACTGGGATGAGTTCCTCTCTGTTTGTTATGGCTCTGAGGCGTGGCCGGCACAGCTCCACAAGTTGCTGTAGGATATCCGTTTCCACCCTGCAATGCTCTACTATCTCCAGATCATGTAGCCCTGGTAGATTACCCTGGGTCTGAACACTCTCTTCCTCCTCTGGTGCCTGAGGTGGTCGAGGGCATCCTCTTCCTCACCACCTTCAGTCTCCAGCACATGCTGGGGGATCAAAGCTATGGCAGCTCCTAACATGAGCATAATAAAAGTTCCCCATCTGTATACACCACTGGTGCAGAGTTTATGGGAATACACAAATGTGTGCGAGGTGCTTTCACACTTTATAGTGCTGTACTATGGATGCTGCTGATGTTAATGGGTGTGTATGAGCTATTCCAGCTGCAGTGTGTCCTAATTATGGGTTTTGCAATGAGTATTGCAAGTATGGGGCCTTTACTGTGGAGATGTACTTGCCTGCCTTGATTAATCTGTTGCCCTTTAATTCACTTTTAAACCTGGAACCCCTCCCATTATGAGGCATGCATCCACCTGCTGTCTTTCTTGTTTTGTACTTTCCCCTACCCAGTCATGACAAAACATGCCTTGTAGTTAATATACTGCACATCAGCTTTGTTCTGCTTTGACACTTTACTGTTTTCTTTGCAGTACAGCCCCTCCCCTTTCCTGTTCTGCAGGTAGCTGCTTGCATTCTTGTTAGCTGTTATCAATGGCCCACTGTAGGCTCCTAGGTGTTAATTAGTCATTTGTACTCCAATTTCACTGCTGCAGTATTTCCTTATTTCTTTCCTATACCCTTCCTGTTTCAGCTGCAGTGCTTGCCGAACATACCCGTTTACCGGGTTTACGTGCGTTTTCATCTCCTTTCACATGCATACTCGGTTACCTTGTGTACCCTCAGCTAAGCATAGCTATGGCCAATTCGACACACCCCTATCCTGCAGCTTTGCCTAGCTAGGGGCAATCCAGTTTAGCAATGCTCCAATGTGCTTACAGCAATGGTGACACACCTCTCTCTCTTGATGTCATCTTTATCTCAAGGGCACACCTCAGTGTTATAACACTACACTGTGAGATGCATCCTTACACCAGCAGGGATTCTGCAATTCACTATTACTCCTGTCATTTGCATGGCATTGCCTACTAATTCCTAGCTACTGCGCATAACACTGTCACTGCCCCTTAGCAACCCTTGCGCCATAAGTATGGTGTAGTATGCCTGCAATTGATTACTATGGGGAAATCGTGATATGTGTTTCATTGTGGTTTTATTCTATATTTGTATGTATTCCTTGTAATCCCCTTTGCGCACCGCTGCCCTGCGCTTCCACGTCGCGATAGTGCGACTATATATATTAAATGTTAATTTTATACTTTGTACATTTTTTTACGCCAATAGCTATATATTTAGCCATTGGCATATATTAACAATATAATACATGTGTTTGGTCAGCTGTCATGGCTCCGATTTCATGTTTGCAAAAATGTAAACCGTTTTCTCTGGTTTACATTTCTGCATGCTTACACTATGCCTGCACCACTTCCTGAATCACTGCATACCTTCATTTGCATGCTACACTGCTGCACATGGGGTAATTAGCATACAAGGCTCAGGAGTTGTGCGGGAGTAGTGTACGCAGGTAGTGCACATGGAAACAGCTCGTACATGAATCGCTCAGTGGCCATATTTGGTGTTCGAACGCCGACGCTACGCCTGCACCTGGTGCAAGCTTCATGAATTCCGGGGCGTGTGTATATCCATGTATAAATGCGCGCGCGTGTGTGTGTGTGTGTGTGTGTGTGTGTGTGTGTGTGTGTGTGTGTATGTGTGTACTGTTATGCGATGTCATACAGGTCTTAAAGTGCATTTCTTGTTTTCCCCTCACAGGTGGCAAGGTGGGTCAGGTTCCCTCCTGCATGCAATCTGATGTTTGTGTCCATACAGACACCGAAAATAATGATATGTGTGTTGAGGCTGAAACTGCGCCATTGTTTGACATCCGCCTGTTATCCACCCCAACCTCGCACACAGTCACCGTGCCTATAGATACCCCATAACCAGTGGCCATAGCACAGGGACAGTTAGAAGTTAGTGGCAGTGCACAGGAGAGTGTGGTATCTATGTCTGCTGTGTCTGGACACAACAGGCATAGCTGGATGTCCAGCAGGGCATCACATAAGCAGATGTACCAGGGTGCTCATCGGAGGGTTGCTGGTCATAGTGTCCGTGGCAGAAGTGCCACAACTGGTACCACCAGATGCATGTTTCAGACTGTCATGGGGCCACAGGCACATATGGAACTGTACACGAGACAGGGCCTTAGACTGCAGAGGGTTGCTGTCTCATCTGTAAGTGACAACATCCATGAACTTGCAGGTGCTATTCATGATTATACAGAGGTCATGGATAGATGGTTTGGTGAGATGGTGGGCCTCACTGACCATGCATTGTTCATGCTAGAACATGTGGCAGGAGTGGTGTGACGGCCATGTGAACGTAGGCCAGCAACACTAACATCTGGCAGTCAACGTGGATGTGCAAGGACACCAAGCCACTCCCGTAATGGCAGTACCAGCCCCAGCATTGCAGGGGGGGGTGCTCTCCACACCACACCACAGCAGGCCAAATGCACATGGCCCTGGCCAGTCCCAAGGCTCAGGAGTTGTGCGGGCGTAGTGTACGCAGGTAGTGCACATGGAAACAGCTCGTAGATGAATCGCTTGGTGGCCATATTTGGTGTTCAAACGCCGACGCTACGCCTGCACCTGGTGCAAGCTTCATGAATTCCGGGGTGTGTGTATATGCATGTATAAATGCACATGTGTGTGCGTTTGCAAAAATGTAAACCGTTTTCTCTGGTTTACATTTCTGCATGCTTACACTATGCCTGCACCATGAGGCCCACCATCTCACCAAACCATCTATCCATGACCTCTGTATAATCATGGATAGCACCTGCAAGATATTGGTTCCAGCGGACATATGTCATCATGAGGGCAGAGTAGCACATTGAGGCCTGTACCTGGACATCCACATGGAACCCCTGGCAGGCACAGTCCGCGTGTCCATGACTGGAGGTGGTGAACTGCACACCCTGCCAGGTATAGTCTGCAGCTGTCCAAGTAACACCTGTATAAAGCAGCCACATCGCAGAACTGTGTGCATGCATACCCTCACACTATACAAACACACGTAAAGCAATGCCATACCTACACACACACCACATCACCATGCCCATTTCAGCAACTTACACCCCTCACCCACACACATGGTGTCAATTGTATGGCCCACCCTATGTCTGTGGCAAATCAACAACACACCCTGTACATATGATGATACCTGTGCCACATCCCTGTCATCCATAACATTGATGCAGGGACAGGCTAATATGGTTCTGATGCACACGGTGACTGTACTACCATGTATCAATGTACTGCTGTGTAACATGTTGTCAGCAGTAATGCTTAATGCTTACATGTCAGGTAGTGTAGCTGTCCAGCCGTGATGCATTATAGCTGTTAGTAACACTGAGTGATTGTGGTCTCCATAATGTTATCCATTTGTGTTGTAGGTGTACGTGTGAGCAGGAGGATGGTCTGCTGTCATATCTCAACAGGGGTATGGCACTGTAGTGACACCATGGCTGTGCCATATCCGGGGTACAGTTGAACACATGTCACAGGTCTGTATAACAGGTACTGCCTGTGCCACATGGACAGGTGGCCCCCTGGGACATGTATATTCAGCAACCCGAAGTAGATCCCTCCACATACACGCACACTCTTACTTGGTAACACTGGGCCTAGACCCCTACCTAGGTATGTAGTGCTACTTATGTGTGTGGCTTTAATTGCAGACACCCACACAGTGTTTAGGATGAGGTGTGTTCCAGGTTACATGTTACATGCAGAACATCCCCAGGCATGTATACTATGGTAATGGGGGATGTAATGGTTGTATATGGACAATACATAGTGTGGCATACCATCATATACACATTAACAGACACATAACAGGCAGACACACATCTGAGAGACCTGGGCCTATCAGTGCTAACTAACTTGGCAGTGTGTCCAATGTGTTACAGGTAGACTGCACATAGCACATGCATAACTGGGCTGGATTGTGTTATCAGTTACCTGTATGGTTAATGGTGACAGTGGTCACCATACAGTGGTACATGGGACATGTACCAGGGGTACCATGGTTTAATGGCAGTGTACACAGCACCCACACCCCACTGTGGATATTGGTTACACTGGAAGCGATGATGACACTCACCATCACACATTGACCAGGACTGCGATACAACCCATTGTCCATCCCAAGAGTGGTACTACAGGGATATACATCTAATGCACATGCCACAGGCATAGTAGGGTGATGCATTGTCATGCCTCTCCTATGGGCAGCAGCATCACTATCCATAATAATGTGTGGCAATGCATATTGTAATAGGAGTATGTGGCCTTGGAATGCTGTATCCTACAGGTATACACACATGCACACATACGCACACTTGCCAGAACTCAGTGGGTATTCCATGCCTATCAACCCATTTGTATAACAGTGTTGTGCTGGTACTGCAAGGTTCGGGTAGCCTTTAGGGAGAGGGGGGTAACAGGGTACATGTAATGTCCAGTACAGCAGCAACCACATCTAATCATGGCAATGGGTGTTGTGGTGGGTGTGAAGAGTCTCATGGTATTCCCAACTACAGGTGTATTAACACACAAACACTGATATCCTCAGTAATGCACACATACACATTTGTCAGTACTGGGGTACATCGCTGCAGGTGGTCATAGGTGTGTACCTGACTATTGTCCATGGAGAGATGGGAAGTGTAGGGCAATGTGTGTACAATGGTATCATGCCACCTGCCATGTGCCAGCAGGTA